>NW_027189266.1:357500-377664 GCF_040958095.1 Procambarus clarkii | reverse complement strand
TACTCACTATCTCTCAATCACTCTTACTCTCACTCTAACTCTCAATCACTCTTACGCACTATTACTCACTCTTTCTTTCAGTCATCCTTACTCTCATACTCACTCTTACTCTGTCACTCTTACTCTCTGTCACTCTTACTCTCTGTCACTCTTACTCTGTCACTCTTACTCTCTGTCACTCTTACTCTGTCACTCTTACTCTCTCACTCTTACTCTCTGTCACTCTTACTCTCTATCACTCTTACTGTCATTCTTACTCTGTCACTCTTACTCACTCTCAGTCACCCTTACCCATTCATACTCACTCTCACTCTTACTCTCATACTCTTACTCTCAATTACTCTTACTCTCAATCACTCTTACTCCCAATCACTCCTACTCCCATTCACTCCTACTCTCAATCACTCCTACTCTCATTCTTACTCTTACTCTTACTCCCAATCACTCTTACTCTCAATCACTCTTATTCTCATTCTTACTCTTACTCTCACTCTTACTCTTACTCCCATTCACCCTTACTCCCAATCACTCTTACTCTCAATCACTCTTACTCTCAATCACTCTTACTCTCAATCACTCTTACTCTCATTCTTACTCTTACTCACTCTTACTCTCAATCACTCTTATTCTCATTCTTACTCCTACTCCCAGTCACTCTTACTCCCAATCACTCTTACTCTCAATCACTCTTACTCCCAATCACTCTTACTCTCAATCACTCTTACTCTCAATCACTTTTACTCTCAATCACTCTTACTCTCAATCACTCTTACTCCCACTAACTCTCAATCACTCTTACTCTCACTCTAACTCTCAATCACTCTTACGCACTATTACTCACTCTTTCTCTCAGTCATCCTTACTCTCATACTCACTCTTACTCTGTCACTCTTACTCTCTGTCACTCTTACTCTCTGTCACTCTTACTCTCTGTCACTCTTACTCTCTGTCACTCTTACTCTGTCACTCTTACTCTGTCACTCTTACTCTCTGTCACTCTTACTCTGTCACTCTTACTCTCTATCACTCTTACTGTCATTCTTACTCTGTCACTCTTACTCACTCTCAGTCACCCTTACCCATTCATACTCACTCTCACTCTTACTCTCATACTCTTACTCTCAATTACTCTTACTCTCAATCACTCTTACTCCCAATCACTCCTACTCCCATTCACTCCTACTCTCAATCACTCCTACTCTCATTCTTACTCTTACTACCAATCACTCTTACTTTCAATCACTCTTAATCTCATTCTTACTCTTACTCTCACTCTTACTCTTACTCCCAATCACTCTTACTCCCAATCACTCTTACTCTCAATCACTCTTACTCTCAATCACTCTTACTCTCATTCTTACTCTTACTCACTCTTACTCTCAATCACTCTTATTCTCATTCTTACTCCTACTCTCACTCTAACTCCTACTCCCAATCACTCTTACTCCCAATCACTCTTACTCTCAATCACTCTTACTCCCAATCACTCTTACTCTCAATCACTCTTACTCTCAATCACTCTTACTCTCAATCACTCTTACTCTCAATCACTCTTACTCTCACTAACTCTCAATCACTCTTACTCTCACTCTAACTCTCAATCACTCCTACTCTCATACTCACCCTTACTCTCAATAACTTTACTCTCACTCTTACTCATTCTGTCACCCTTACTCTCACTCTTACTCACTCTGTCACTCTTACTCACTCTCAGTCACTCTTACTCACTCTCAGTCACTCTTACTTATACTCACTCTTACTCACACTTACACACTCTCTGGCACTCTCACTCACCTTCAGTCACTCTTACTCACTCTTACCCACTCTCGCTCATTCTTACTCACTCTAGTTAATAAGAACACGCCAATATAAGACAACAAAACGTGTTCAGATTCTTTCTCACCACTTTCCAGCAACTTTTATAATTTATATAAATTATCTTAGGGAATAATACATAAATTATATATTTAAACATGATATTAGTGTTTAGTGGAATGCATAAGGAGTCAAATTGTGTTAAAAAGAGCGATTTTTAGAAAATTTGGAAAACTACTTTTTTCTGTTCATATTATAACTAAATGGATTTTAAAGGTTTCACTCAGCCAATATATATCATTCACAATTTATTAATGAATTTTACAAAAAACACCATAAATTTTATATTTAAACATGTAAAAACTATTTGTTTTACATTTGGAAGAAAATAATTGTAGAAAAACAATTTATAATTAAACCTTTGTGTTTGGATTTTTTGAGTAAAAGTTTCTCAAAGGCTCTCCTGCACCATTCTCAATGCAAATCATTCCCACACCTATGGGAAGAGATAGGCGAACGTTGTGTAGATGATTTGTGTTTGCTGGGTGGTCTCTGGTATGTTGCCAGCTAGACATGTGTTGGCGAATCTAGTTAGTTCCACCAGGAGGCCCTGTGCAATGTCTCCCAGTGCAGGGTTGAGCATTTGTTTGATGTGGTTGGGTCTTAGTCCTGTGAACCCACCTGCTGATCCCGGTGGGAAGGATAAAGCTGCTTTATGCACCACGGATTCGAGCACACACAGGGGTTCCGCTCTGTTGGCACCGACTAGGGGAACACTGTCATCACGAGGAGCTCTGGGTTAGTGTTTTTCTCTCAGGGCTTGTGCTGTATTGGCATTCCTGGTGGCAACTGTGTCTTCACTGATGATGACTCTGATTGCCCCTATTGTGTTGCCGTCTTCTATTTTCTTGCTGACAGTAGCTCTGATTTTGGATGCTCGGTTCTACTGTTGATATCTTTCCTGCGGTGGGTGTTTTTGGCACGGGTGGGGAGGGGTGCCTGGTTGTCCTCTCTAGGAAAACAATTTAGAATAGAATCTCTCTCTAGGAAAACTGTTGAGAATGCTCATCAAACTTGCAAATCCCTCTGTTAAGTTTGACCTCATACAATCAGCTGCTAAGCAAAAAACCAACCTCTATATAAATGAGTGCCTTACAAAGCAGCGTGGATCCCTCCTCTTCAGGCTGCGTAAAATTCGCAAACAAAACCCTGGTCTTATCAAGCAGTGCTACACTAGGAATGGAACGATCATTGCAAAGAAGGAAAGTGCAGGAAAAAGATATGAAATAAAGTGTGACCAACAACTACTGGCCTACTTTAGTGATTGTGGTATATCTGAAAACCTGAACCCGACCAATGCCAATACTTAAAATAACTCTTTGAGTGCCTGAGCCTAACCTAACTTAATCTAACCTTGTCCAAGGTGCTGTCTCTGCCTTACCATTTACCTAATGTTCTCTCATTCATATAATTTCCTAAGTATCAGTCAAGTCTCCATGCACTTATGCAAGCATCTACTCAGTATCATTGTAAACTTTTACTCTTAAATCTAATCTTACCCTATTCTTTTTAAATTTTAAATTTAATTGTCCTGATTTATGTCATTTATTGAAATTAATTATTGATCTCATTTTGTTCTCTTAATTAAGTTCATATTAATTATAGGTTAAAAACTAAGCTTATATAGATAATTATCTTTAAGATTATTTTACTTTACATTCATCATTTGTCAAATTTTTTATATATTCATCTTGACAGTCTCTACTGATATTTTGTTCTCTCCACCAAACTTGTGTATCCTTCAACGCTATCTAGTGATCTTAATCCTGCTTCTAATTGTTTCAATTCTTTTGTTTACTTGCATTTATTGTTGTGTTTTGCTATAATTATTCTCTAATTATAGCAGACTTAGTATTTGTGTAAGCATTTACCTCAGTGTCTTAGTAAAATCTTGCTCATAAATATAATCTTACCCTGTTATTTTTTTTTAATTTTTAAACTTAATTGTAATTTGATTTATACATCATTTATTATAATTAATTATTGAGCTCATTTTGTTTTCTTAAGTTCATACTAATTATAGGTTCACAACTAAGCTTTATTAAATAATTTATTCTTAATATTATTTTTCTTTACAATTATTAATTGTCTCTTTATTTTTTGCTATATATTATTCTTGTCAGTCTACTGATTTTTTCTTCTCTCTTAACCTAACTACTGTATCCTTCCTGGCTATCTACGGGGATCTTTACTCTACTTCTAATTGTTTCTATTTTTTGTGTATCTACGTTTATTGTTGTGTTTTGCTATAATTACTTTCTATTTACAGCAGATCTGGTATTTAACTATTCCTGTAAATGCTTATCTTATTGTATCGTGACATTATTGTATCTATATGCTTACTGATATTGATCCTGATCGAAATCTTCTGTCCCATACCCACACAAATCAGCACATTGATCATCATTATTGTAGGTATTACACAGCAAATCTTGCAAAAAACAAACTCCTAAATAGCACCTGCTTATCAGTTTACAACCAAAATGTTAGGTCACTTGGTAAACATTTTGATAATATAAATGCACTACTCACAGCACTAGGTACTAAATATCATTCATCATTTTAACAGAAACTTGGCTAAGCAATGACTATATCCAACTCTACAATTTAGCTGGTTATAAAGTCATTCATAACTACAGGCCTAACAAAAAAGAAGGTGGCACAGCAATATATTACAGAGATACCTTCATCTGCAATAATGTCATTAGTGATAGAGACGACTATTGTGAATATACCTTTGCCAAGTTCTCCAGTAAATCCCTTAAATCCTCCCTGACTATCGGTGCCATCTATAGATTTCCTAATACCAACGTAGCTTTATTCTCAGACAATGCAAGGAATCTTATCATAAATAACAATCTCAACAAAAATCACATCATTCTGGGAGGTGATTTCAATATTAACCTGGGTCTTCAAACAACCCACAAGTTGACTATTTCCGTAACAGCATGCACTCCTGTATGCTAATCCCCCACAATCACCAAGCCCACCGGAGTCACTCAAACATCTGTCACTACCCTGGATCACCTATGGACTAATATAACAGCTTCCCTTACATCTGGGGTAATCTATGACAGAACTACTGACCACTATCCTACCTTCCTCATAGCAAACATGGACACAACACCACCAGAAAGCAAGAAACTCTCTTTCAGGCTACACAGTGAATCAGCTTTAGGCAATCTCTCTAATGCACTTCACAATATTAACTGGGAATCTGAATTAATAATACACGGGATATAAACTCATTAACAAACCTCTTTCTCTCCAAAACTCTTAGCCTCTACAACACTCACTGTCCCCTCCTTACCAAACAAGTAACTGATAAAAGAAAAAATAACCCGTGGCTCACAAGTGGCATAATTAAATCAATCAACAAAAAACATGAATATGAAAAGAAATTTAGGATTGGCCCTAGTTACAAAGGAAGTAGTTAAGAGGTACTCATCAGTGCTTACCAGTATCATAAGAAAAGCTAAACTTTCATATTATGAGACTAGATTCAAAGAAACAAAAGGAAACATGAAAAGCAATGGAAAACCATCTCTAATATCCTAGGAACTAAACAACACTCCCACAACCAGATAACACTCTCTAAGGATGGCCTTACAACCGTCATCTGATTTAGAAATGGCGAATGAATTTAATAGCTTCTTTTCATCGGTTGGTGCTAACCTTGCCAGTAAAATCCCACAGACTCAGGACACATATCAACACATATCTCTCAGGCAGCTATCCAAACTCTCTTCTCCTCTCACCAGTCAGCCCGACTCACTAAACTCACTAAAAAACAAAGCTGGGAACATCAGTGAAATTCCCATCCATTGTATACAAGAGCGCCTCCCACGCCCTTGCGCCACCTATAGCTCTGCTGTTCAACAAATCCTTTGAGTGTCATACCTTCCCTGATATCCTTAAAAAAGCAAGAGTAGCGCCAGTTCATAAAGAAGGTAATCCGGCGGACATAAACAATTATAGACCAATATCAAACCTACCCATACTATCAAAAATATTTGAAAAAATTATCTACAAACAGCTCTACTAATATCTCGTATAATTCGACATTCTTAGCCCCTGTCAGTTTGGCTTCCGCTCCCAAAAGAGTACCAACGATGCAATTATTAGTCTACTTGATATAATTTACTCAGCCCTTGACAAAAATGAGTTTCCGATTGGACTCTTCATTGACCTGAGAAAGGCCTTTGATACTGTTAATCACAATTACCTCTTACGTAAACTCCATCATTATGGAATCCGAGGCCATACACTGGACTATATCCAATCTTATCTTAGTGATAAACACCAATGTGTAGCCATCAATAATATAACCTCTCCCACTCTACCAATAACCGGTGGAGTGCCACAGGGCAGCATCTTGGGACCTCTCCTATTTCTTATATATATCAATGATCTGCCTAATGTCTCTAACATTCTGAAAGCTATTTTGTTTGCTGATGATACTACCCTCATCTACTCTAACCCCAACCCACATACACTAAATAATGTTGTTAATAATAAACTAAAAAAAGTCCACTTATGGATGTCAACCAACAAACTAACACTTAACATAAAAAAGACCTACTACATCTTATTTGGAAGCAAATCTACAAATGCAATTCTGCTTTAGATAGACAATGTAAACATTAGCAATAAAAATGATGGAAAGTTTCTCGGCCTATTCCTAGACAAGAGACTCCACTTCAGTACCCACATCCAACACATAACTAAGAAAGTCTTTAAAACAGTTGGTATACTCTCCAAAATTAGATATTATGTACCTGACTCTGCTCTTATCTCTCTATATTATGCACTAATCTATCCCTATCTTAATTATGGTATCTGTGCATGGGGTTCAACCACTGCAAACCACTAGTAATAATGACTGAGGA
Source organism: Procambarus clarkii (assembly GCF_040958095.1). Classification (NCBI taxonomy): domain Eukaryota; kingdom Metazoa; phylum Arthropoda; class Malacostraca; order Decapoda; family Cambaridae; genus Procambarus; species Procambarus clarkii. The sequence continues at coordinate 370,900 of NW_027189266.1, read as the reverse complement.
AGCTAGTGATTTGTCCTCTCCTAGCAGGGACAGCTAGGCATATGTTTCCAAACAGGAGAAAGTTGTGCCAGGCTTGGATGGTTCCGGGAGAGTCATTGACCTTCTTCAAGAGGCTGGATAGTTTGGCTGCCGCTTGGGGGCGCGCAGCTTTGGGGATGTGCTGCAAGGTTCCAACCGATGTTGCTTTGATAGCTTCTAATAGGTTCTCAGTCGAAATGAAGCTGTTGAAGGTGTTTTCCCTGACTGCTGGTGTGGGATCCTGATTGATACTCTCTTTGGGAGGGCGCCACATACCCGGACAATCGGTTCCGTTGTGAGCATGCTTGCGCACATCCCCCGTTACGCTTGAGATTCCACACCTTGTCACACACTTGGCATGTGCCGTACCTGTCGGCGATTGATGGCTCCTCTTGGCTGAGAGAAACCTAGCTGTCAGTCGTGACCTGCGACATCGGCGAGCGCTGGGCGGGTGCTAGGCAGGTGCTGGGTGGCCGCTGGGCGGATGATGGGTGGGCGCTGGTCGGATGATGGGTGGGCGCTGGGCGGGCGCTGGATGGGTGCTGGGCGGGCGTTGGGCGGGTGCTGGGCGGACGTAGCGTGGGGGGTGGACACAGGGAAGTAGCAGATGCAGTTGGGTGGGGCTGGGGGGGGGGGGACTGGCACCTCTCGACTCGTAGGTTAGGTGACGGTACACACTTGAGGGTATGGGAGAGGGGGGAGGAGGGGTGGCAGAGGGGTGACACTAACACGTTTGTATAATTTCGAGATATATCACTGCACAATATTGTACACTTGTAATCTGGTTCACTGTGGACTCGATGCACTTAAACACGATAACTGTTTCCTGAGAGCTGAGGTATCTAGTTTTCAGGGATGTTTTCATAAATACTTACACACGGGACAACCCCGTCGTCTGACCGCAAACATCCCATCGGCCCCCCCCCACCCACCAACCCCCAATCATAGCTGAGGGAGCCCCTCAGAGTGCGCTTGTCGGCCCTCACTGTAGTTCAGACGCTTCCACGCTGCCTATCCACTTCTTTGATCATCAGAGTTGCGCGGCATTAGGTAACGGGGTTCTCTCGCTGCGGGACAATCAGCTGTGGTAAGGCTTCTCATAATAAAGTCATTAACCTCCCTGTGTCTTGCATGCGATCCTCATGACTTTTGGCAGAGAAGGCCATATTGTCAATACCTGTCGGTCACTGCCTCGCCGCATATAACTATTCGGTGTGGATTGGGGCCGTGAGGCAGAGAGCCACGGCAAATCGGAGGGCCTGCGGTGTGAAACGTGTGCCATTTGCTGACTTTGGGGTTGCTAATGGAAGTCACCTGCATGGGAAACTGCTACACCTCTAAGTCAGGCAGTGTCATGTTGTCACAGCTTCTAGGCATGTCACAGCTGCTTGGTCGACAATGGGGCAAAACTAGCTGATTTCTTGTTAGCTTCACAAGGTGGGGGTGAGGTGCTGGCCAGGCAAGAGAGGACCAGCACCTCACCACCACACACACACACACACCCGTAATTACATAAGTGTAATTACCTAAGTGTAGTTGCAGGATGAGAGCTACGCTCGTGGTGTCCCGTCTTCCCAGCACTCTTTGTCATACAACGCTTTGAAACTACTGGCGGTCTTGGCCTTCACCACCTTCTCACCTAACTTGTTCCAACCATCTACCACTCTGTTTGTGAAAGTGAATTTTCTTATATTTCTTCGGCATCTGTGTTTAGCTAGTTTATATCTATGACCTCTTGTTCTTAAAGTTCCAGGTCTCAGGAAATCTTTCCTATCGATTTTATCAATTCCTGTTACTATTTTGTAGGTAGTGATTATATCACCTCTTTTTCTTCTGTCTTCCAGTTTTGGCATATTTAATGCCTCTAACCTCTCTTCGTAGCTCTTGCCCTTCAGTTCTGGGAGCCACTTAGTAGCATGTCTTTGCACCTTTTCTAGTTTGTTGATGTGCTTCTTAAGATATGGGCACCACACAACCGCTGCATATTCTAGCTTTGGCCTAACAAAAGTCGTGAACAATTTCTATAGTTTATCGCCATCCATGTATTTAAAAGCAATTCTGAAGTTAGAAAGCGTGGCATAGGCTCCTCGCACAATATTCTTTATGTGGTCCTCAGGTGATAGTTTTCTATCTAGAACCACCCCTAGATCTCTTTCTTTCTCTAGATCTCAGCCAAGTGGTGCTGCATATACTTATTTTGTCCAGTTCATCTTTAAGGTCATGACAATCATCTAAGTTTCTTATCCTTCCTATTATCTTAGCATCATCAACATGTTCATATAATTCTGTATCCCAACTGGTAGATCATTTATGTAGACAATAAACATCACTTGTGCAAGAACTGAACCCTGTGATACTCCACTTGTGACATTTCTCCAGTCCGATACATTGCCTCTGATCACTGCTCTCATTTTTCTATCAGTCAGAAAGTTTTTCATCCATGTTAGAAGCTTACCTGTCACCCCTCCAATATTTTCCAGTTTCCAGAACAACCTCTTATGTGGAACTCTGTCGAAAGCCTTTTTTAGGTCCAGATAGATGCAGTCAACCCAACCATCTCTTTCCTGTAATATCTCTGTTGCTCGATCATTGCTCGAAACTAATATATCATGTTGCTCGAAAATAAGTAAATTATATACACAGGATCTTCCAGATCGAAAACCATACTGTCTGTCTGATATTATATCATTTCTCTCCAGGTGTTCTACCCGTTTAGTTTTAATTATTTTTTCCAATATTTTGAGTATTACACTTGTCAATGATACCGGTCTATAATTAAGGGGGTCTTCCCTGCTTCCACTTTGTAGATTGGAACTATATTAGCCTTTTTCCACACATCAGCTACAACTCCTGTAAACAGGGATGCCTGAAAAATCTGTTGAAGTGGAATGCTGAGCTCAGGTGCACATTCTCTCAGAACCTATGGTGGAACTCCATCTGGACAAACTGCCTTGTTCTTATTTAGCTCCTTGAGCATTTTTTTCCACTTCATCTCTAGACACCTCTATGTGCTCTAAGTTGTTCTCTGGAATTCCTATTGAATCTGGTTCCCTGAAGATTTCATTTTGTACAAACACACTTTCGAACTTTTCGTTTAATGTTTCACACATTTCCTTTTCATTTTCCGGGAATCTATTTCCCATTTTCAACCTCTGAATATTATCCTTTACCTGCAATTTGTTGTTTATGAATTTATTGAATAGACCTGGTTCTATTTTACATTTGTCTGCAATCCCTTTTTCAAAATTTCTTTCTGCCTCTCTAATCACTGCCGTGTAGCTGTTTCTCGCATCTTTGTATCGCTGGTATGTTTGGGGTTTGGCCTCTTCCTGTATTGATTCTATTTTTGTGTCTTTTGGTATCTGGCCCTCTCACACTTTCTGCTGAACCAATCCTGTTTCCTAGTTCTGCATCTCTGTTTTGGTATAAATTTTTTTGTGCCTTTATCATATATTTAACAAAACCTGACATACATCTCATTCACTCCCTTGCCTAGCAACAAGTCTGTCCAATTATACTCACTAAAAAAAATTCTAAGGTTGCCATAATGTCCTCTCCTAAAGTCAGGTTTTTCAATTTCACCAACCTTCATATTTTCTTCCAGATTATAACGCATTGCATACTTTATTCCCAAAAAGACATGGTCACTTTTACCCAAGGAAGGAAGGTACTGAATGTCAATATTTCTTCCTCCTTCCTGGTAAATATCAAATCTAGCATGGAGGGAGCGTCCCCTTTCCTCATCCTCGTAGCTTGTTTAACATGTTGATACAAGAATGTTTCTAGGATGAGGTCTACAAATTTACACGTCCAAAAATCTTCTGTTTTAGCTTCATATGCTTCCCAATCTATGGATTTCAAGTTGAAGTCGCCAACTATCAACAGTCGTGAACTATCGTTATCCGCTCTCGCTATGATCTCTCTCATTATTGTTATAAGACCTTCTCGTTTACTATCTAGCTCCTCCTTTGACCATGTGCTGCTTGGCGGTGGACTATATGCATTTATGATCATTAGTTTATCATCCTCATGGCAGATCTCTAGTGCTATTATGTCAACTTCTTGTGGATTGGCAGTCATTATTTCGTTCACCTTTAGGTGTTCTTTCACCAGCACAGCAACGCCACCGCCTTTCCTAATTTTTCTGTCCCGTCTCCAAATTGAGTAGCCCCTTGGGAATATGACCTCATTTAAAATAACATCTTCAAGTTTTGTCTCCGTGAGTGCAACAATGTCTGGTGTCTGGAGCTGTATTACATCACTTAACTCCAGTATCTTCGATCTTACTCCATCTATGTTGGGTTATGCAACCTTCAGGAACTTGTTCCCCCTATTCTTATTAGTGTGTGTGTGTGTGTGTGTACTCACCTAGTTGTGTCTGCAAGATCGAGCATTGACTCTTGGATCCCGCCTTTCGAGCATCGGTTGTTTACAGCAATGACTCCTGTCCCATTTCCTTATCATACCTGGTTTTAAAATTATGAATACTATTTGCTTCCACAACCTGTTCCTGAAGTGCATTCTATTTTCCCATTACTCTCACTCTAAAAGAAAACTTCATAACATCTCTGTGACTCATCTGAGTTTCAAGCTTCCATCCATGTCCCCTCGTTCTGTTACTATTCCGTGTGAACATTTCGTCTATGTCCACTCTGTCAATCCCTCTGAGTATCTTATACGTATTTGTCATGTCCCCCCTCTCCCGTCTTCTTTCCAGTGTCGTAAGGCACAGTTCCCTCAGGCGCTCCTCATACCCCATCCCTCGTAGCTCTGGGACAAGTCTCGTTGCAAACCTCTGAACCTTTTCCAGTTTCATTATATGATTCTTCAGATGGGGACTCCATGATGAGGCGGCATACTCTAAGACTGACCTCACGTAGGCAGTGTAAAGCGCCCTAAATGCCTCCTTACTTAGGTTTCTGAATGATGTTCTAACTTTTGCCAGTGCAGAGTACGCTGCTATCATTATCCTATTTATATGTGCCTCAGGAGATAGATTAGGTGTTACGTCCACCCCAGGTCTCTTTCGCGCGTCGTCCACAGGTAGGCTGTTCCCCTTCATTGTGTACTGTCCCTTTGGTCTCCTATCTCCTAGTCCCATTTCCATAACTTTATATTTGCTCGTGTTGAATTCCAGTAGCCATTTCTCTGACCATCTTTGCAACCTGTTCAGGTCCTCATGGAGGATCCTGCAATCCTCATCTGTCACAACTCTTCTCATCAACTTTGCGTCATCCGCAAACATCGACATGTAAGACGCTACGCCTGTAAACATGTCGTTAACATATACAAGAAATAGAATTGGTCCCAGCACCGATCCTTGCAGTACTCCACTTGTTATTGTTCGCCAGTTCGACTTCTCGCCCCTTACCGTAAATCTTTGGTTCCTTCCTGTTAGGTAGTTCCTTATCCATGCTAGGACCTTTCCCCCCACCCCTGCCTGCCTCTCGAGCTTGAACAGCAGTCTCATGTGCGGTATTGTAAAAAGGCTTTTTGGCAGTCCAGAAATATGCAGTCTGCCCAACCATCTCTGTCCTGTCTTATCCTCGTTATTTTACCATAGAATTCCAGAAGGTTTGTTAGGCACGATTTCCCTGTCCAGAACCCATGTTGATGTTTGTTCACAAACCTAATGTTCTCCAGGTGTGCAACTAGTCGTAGCCTAATTATTCTTTCCAATATTTTACAGGGGATGCTTGTCAGTGATACAGGTCTATAGTTAAGTGCCTTCTCCCTATCACCTTTCTTGAAGATCGGCACGACATTTGCCTTCTTCCAGCAACTGGGCAATTCTCCCGACATAAGTGACTCATTAAAGATCATTGCCAGAGGCACGCTGAGGGCCTGCGCTGCTTCTTTTAGTATCCACGGTGATACTTTGTCTAGTCCAACTGCTTTAGTTGCATCTAGAGTTGTCAACTGTTTCATTACCTCCTCTGCTGTCACCTCTATATCTGATAGTCTTTCATCTAGGGTAACCCCTTCCAACAATGGGAGCTGCTCAGGCTCGGTAGTGAACACTCCATGGAAACTGGCATTCAGTGCCTCGCAGATTTCCTTGTCACTTTCAGTATGTGCCTCCTCTGTCTTCCTTAGTCTTGTCACTTGGTCGTTCACCGACATTTTTCTTCTTATATGACTATGTAGTAACTTAGGTTGTTTTTTCGCTTTGATCGCAATATCGTTCTCATAGTCCCTTTCCGATGTTCGTCTTATGGTAATGTAATCGTTCCTAGCTCTGTTGTATCTGATCCTGTTGTCCTTTGTCCTTTGTCTTCTGTACTTCCTCCACTCCCGCCTGCTGGCCATTTTTGCTTCCTGACACTGTCTATTAAACCATGGGTTATTATATTCCTTCTTATTTTTTCCCTTTACTGTTGGTATAAATCTCTCTTTGGCCTCCTGACATTTCTGTATGACTAGGTCCATCATATCTTGGACTGTTTTTCCTCTAATTTCTTCCTCCCACTGCACTTCACCCAGATAGTCCCTTATCCTCTTATAGTCCCCTTTCCTGTAGTCAACTCTCCTTTCCCAGTTCTCTTGTCCCATGGTCATAAGTTTGAATTCCATCATGTAGTCAAAGACTAGGACACAATGGTCACTGGCCCCTAGAGGTATTTCATGCTCTAAATTCTCGATATCTTCTACGTTCTGGGTGAAAATCAGGTCTAATAGGCTCGGTGCATCTCCTCCTCTTTCCCTTGTGTCTTCCTTCACATGTTGTGTTAGAAAATTCCTGTCTATAACATCTACTAATTTTGCTCCCCACGTTTCGTCCCCTCCATAGGGATTCCTTGATTCCCAATTTATCTCTCCATGATTTAGGTCCCCCATGATCAGCAGCTTCGCTCTCATTCTGTGGGCTAGTGTTGCTGCCTTCTGCAGTTCATCTATACATGCCTTGTTGTTGTCATCATACTCCTGCCTGGGTCTTCTACTGTTTGGTGGGGGATTGTAGATTACCAAGATCACAATCTTCCTCCCATCTACTGTCAGAGTTCCATGTATGAAGCTTGTGCACTCATTGGTAACTCGATTTCCCAGGTCTTCAAACTTCCATTTCTGCTTTATTAGGAGTGCCACTCCCCCTCCCTGTCTCTGTGTCCTCTCTTTCGTATCACCTGGTACCCTTCAGGAAAGATTGGATCTGATTGCAACTATGTCACGATCTGCTTCACTCACTCTTTCTTTTATCTCTTCTGCTTTATTAGATACCCCATCAGCATTGGTGTACCAAACCTTGAGATTCTTCATGGAAACTCTTGTACCAGAGTTCTCCCTTTCTCTGGGGGTCTGGGGGGATCTGGGGGGTGTTCGGGGGGGTGACTGGGGGCAATGGGGTTCGGGGGGATCTGGGGGGTGTCTGGGGGATGACTGGGGGCGGGGAGGATCCGAGGGATGTCCGGGGGGTGTCTGGGGGGGTCCGGGGGGTGTATGGGGGGTGAAAGAGGTCAGGAGAGGTGCTTGGGGGGCTAATAAGGGCTGGGCTTCTAGGAAGGTAGGTAGGAGGGTCTGGGGTAGGGCCTGGGTAGGTAGGTCTGGAGTAGGAAGAGCATACTGGGTCTGAAGATTAGGAAGGGCATAGAGGGGTTGGGAGATAGCGTAAGGTTGGGAGTCAGATAGAGGTTGAGAGGTTGTGAGAGGGAAGGATAGAGGGGGTGGGGGGAACCTCCCACCCCCCTCGCAAGGGTGGGGGGAACCTCCCACCCCCCTCGCAAGGGTGGGGGGTCACATAGAAGGAGAGGAGATGAGGAGGGGTGAGGGCTAGGTAGGTTTTGGGTGTTGAGGGGATGAGGGCTGGGTGGGTTCTTGGGGTTGAGGGGATGAGGGCTGGGTGGGTTCTTGGGTTGAGGGGATGAGGGCTGGATGGGTTTTGGGGGTTGAGGTGATGAGGGGGTCCTTGGAATGTGGGATGAATTTGACTGCAGTGGAGTCAAGGGAGGTGTTGGGGAGATAAGCAGGGGCGGCTGATTAGGGGAAGGAGTGACCTGAGAAGCAGGTGTGAGCTGGTTAGCATGGGGTGGATTAGCACTGGGGTGTGTAGCTATGCTCAAATGGGAAGAGTTGTATTGTTGTTTGCTTGCTCTGTGGGCTATCTGCTCCTCCTTCGTCATGAATTTGTCGATATATATACGTTGTAGTAATTTTCGCTACCTTTGAGTAAGTGTTTGTGATGCAGTATGTAATCCACTGCCTCTTCGTTAGTGAACTGTACCAGGACAGGTCGTTTCCTGTTACAGTTGTATGGCCCAATGCGTCGGTGGACTTGCACCTCATTCCCTGCCATCTGGGCTCTCATGTCTCTCAAGATTCCCTGCAGCTCCAAATCCTCAATCTCCATCCTTTAATGCCTCGATGGTGCCCAGGCTTCAAGCAATCCATGGATTATGATTGTCCTCTTTCTCAGTTCAGGGTCATGCTGGTGGCCCCCTCCCTGGCTGACCCCCACCCCTCCCACACCCGCTACTCCACCTACTACTACTCCCCCTTCCCCTGCCAAGCTTCCCTTATTCCTGACAAATTCATTAGTAAGCCTAGATATTTCTCCTTGCCATTCTACCCTGCTCTTCCTGATTTCCTCTTGAATATAATCCATAAACTCTTGTTTGAGTCTTTGAACCTCGTCCTGTATCTTATTAAAGACTTCACTTTTAATCCCCTGGATAAGATCATCTATGCAAACATCCCTCTTCTCTACAAATTTCTCAATCATCTTCTCCACAAACCTATCTTCTTCCTCAATCATAATACTGTTGGACCTAGACGATCTTCCTGACCTAGTCATTGCTATAATGCAACCTTACCCACAAGGGTTCCAAGTATCTTACCGTCCTGCTAACACAATAGGTGAGTGAATCTCCAAGTGTCGTCCCACGTGGTGGTAGAAGGGTTGCTGCCGGAGGTGAGGTCACGCAGTCAGAGGTCGGTGAGGTCCGCTCCACACTGCACACTGCCACAGTACTTCCTCAACTATTTTGAATAACGCTACTTAAACTGTTTTTCTTCACTACCTTATGGCTTTGGTCAAAACCCAAGTTTTTTTCATTCACTTGTACACACTCTTTCAATTCGAAGTTGCCTGATTACCCCTCCCACTCCACTAGTGAACCAGGAGCTCCCAACCCACGTCCACCCAACACGATGGTCACAAGTCAAGTGTGTGTGTGTGTACTCACCTATTTGTGCTTGCGGGGGTTGAGCTTTGGCTCTTTGGTCCCGCCTCTCAACTGTCAATCAACTGGTGTATAGATTCCTGAGCCTACTGGGCTCTATCATATCTACATTTGAAACTGTGTATGAAGTCAGCCTCCACCACATCACTGTGTGTGTGTGTGTGTGTGGGTGTGTGTGTGTGTGTGTGTGTGTGTGTGTGTGTGTGTGTGTGTGTGTGTGTGTGTGTGTGTGTGTGTGTGTGTGTGTGTGTGTGTGTGTGTGTGTGTACTCACCTAATTGTGGTTGTGGGGATTGAGCTCTGGCTCTTTGGTCCCGCCTCTCCACCGTCAATCAACTGGTGTACAGATTCCTGAGCCTACTGGGCTCTATCATATCTACATTTGAAACTGTGTATGGAGTCAGCCTCCACCACATCACTTCCTAATGCATTCCATTTACTAACTACTCTGACACTGAAAAAGTTCTTTCTAATGTCTCTGTGGCTCATTTGGGTACTCAGCTTCCACCTGTGTCCCCTTGTTCGCGTCCCTCCAGTGTTGAATAGTTCATCCTTGTTTACCCTGTCGATTCCCCTGAGGATTTTGTAGGTTGTGATCATGTCCTTCCTTACTCTTCTGTCTTCCAGTGTCGTAAGGTGCATTTCCCGCAGCCTTTCCTCATAACTCATGCCTCTTAGTTCTGGGACTAGTCTAGTAGCATACCTTTGGAGTTTTTCCAGCTTCGTCTTGTGTTTGACAAGGTACGGGCTCCATGCTGGGGCCGCATACTCCAGGATTGGTCTTGCATATGTTGTGTACAAGATTCTGAATGATTCCTTACACAGGTTCCTGAACGCCGTTCTGATGTTAGCCAGCCTAGCATATGCCGCAGACGTTATTCTCTTTATGTGGGCTTCAGGAGACAGGTTTGGTGTGATATTAACTCCTAGATCTTTCTCTCTGTCTGTTTCATTAAGTACTTCATCTCCTATTCTGTATCCTGTGTCTGGCCTCCTGTTTCCACTGCCTAGTTTCATTACTTTGCATTTACTCGGGTTGAACTTCAACAGCCATTTGTTGGACCATTCACTCAGTCTATCTAGGTCATCTTGTAGCCTCCTACTATCATCCTCTGTTTCAATCCTCCTCATAATTTTTGCATCGTCGGCAAACATTGAGAGGAACGAATCTATACCCTCTGGGAGATCATTTACATATCCCAGAAACAGTATAGGTCCAATGACTGACCCCTGAAGGACTCCACTTGTAACGTCTCGACAGTCTCAGACCTCACCCCTCACACAGACTCGTTGTCTCCTGTTGCTTAGGTACTCCTCTATCCACCGGAGTACCTTCCCTTTCACTCCAGCCTGTGTCTCCAACTTTCGCACTAGCCTCTTGTGTGGCACAGTATCAAAGGCTTTTTGACAATCCAAAAATATGCAGTCTGCCCACCCTTCTCTTTCTTGCCTTATTTTTGTTGCCTGGTCGTAGAATTCAAGTAACCCTGTGAGGCAGGACCTGCAACCCCTGAAACCATGTTGATGCTGTGTTACAAAGTTCCTTCGCTCTAGATGCTCCACTAGTTTTTTTCGCACAATCTTCTCCATTAGCTTGCATGGCATGCAGGTTAGGGACACAGGCCTGTAGTTCAGTGCCTCCTGTCTATCCCCTTTCTTGTATATCGGGACTACGTTAGCTGCTTTCCAAATATCTGGCAGTTCCCCTGTTGCCAGTGATTTGTTATACACTATGGAGAGTGGTAGGCACAGTTCTCCTGCTCCTTCCTTTAGAACCCAAGGGGAGATTCCATCCTGGCCTATAGCCTTTGTCACATCCAACTCTAGTAAACACTTCCTTACTTCCCCGCTGGTAATCTCAAACTCTTCCAGTGGTTCCTGGTTAGCTATTCCCACACTTACTTCTGGAATTTCACCTTGCTCTAAGGTGAAGACCTTGAATTTCTTATTCAATTCCTCACACACTTCATTGTCATTTGTAGTGAATCCTTCCGCCCCTATCCTTAATTTCATAACCTGTTCCTTTACTGTTGTTTTTCTCCTAATGTGGCTATGCAACAATTTAGGCTGAGTCTTTGCCTTGCTTGCAATGTCATTTTCGTATTGTCTTTCTGCCTCTCTTCTCATCCTGACATATTCATTCCTGGCATTCTGGTATCTTTCTCTACTCTCCAGTGTACTGTTATTCCTTTAGTTTCTCCATGCCCTTTTACTTTGCTGCTTAGCTAGCCCACATCTCTGATTAAACCATGGGTTTCTCATTTTCATTTCTCTGTTTTCCTTTTGGACTGGGACAAACTTGCTTGCTGCGTCCTTGCACTTCTGCTGTGATGTAATCCATCATATCTTGGGCCGTCTTTCCCATGAGCTCTGTTTCCCATGCTATATCTGTTAGGAATTTTCTTATCCCCTCATAGTTTCCCTTTCAGGTATGCTAACCTTCTGGTTTCGGTATCCCTCCTCGAGTTCAATAACCCTTCTTCAATCAAGTACTCAAACACCAGTACACTGTGGTCGCTCATTCCTACTGGGTCCTCAAAACCGATTTTTCTTATGTCGGAGTCGTTCAGAGTGAAGACTAGGTCGAGTCTCGCTGGTTCGTCATTGCCTCTCATCCTTGAGGGTTCTCCGACATGCTGGGTTAAAAAGTTGCTTGTCACCACCTCCAATAGTTTGGCTCTCCACGTATCCTCGCCTCCATGCGGTTCCTCTTCTCCCAGTCAATCCTTTCCGTGATTGAAGTCGCCCATGATGAGCAGGATGGGATCTATTTCTACAGGCAGCAGAGGCTGCCCTCTCAATTATAGTGTTAACCTGCCATTGTTGTTGTTTTCATACTCTTGACTGGGTCTTCCTGTCATTTGGTGGAGGGTTGTATATTACTGCTACTACTATTCTTGGTCCTCCCATTGTTATGGTGCCTGCTATGTAGTCTCTGAACTCCTCACAGCCCGGGATGGCCATCTCCTTAAAACTCCATTCCCTTCTCATGAGTAGGGCCACTCCGCCTCCTCCCCTACCTTCCCTCTCTTTCCTTATTACTGTATACTCCTGGGGAAACACGGCATTCGTTATGATTCCAGAGAGTTTTGTTTCAGTGAGTCCGATTACATCTGGATTAACTTCTTGTGCTCTTTCCCTTAGTTCACTTGTCTTGCTTGTGATCCCATCTATGTTCGAGTACATCACCCTGAAACTGACTCTCTTCTGCTTCTTTTCTGGGGGGGACCTTTGGGATCTGGGGTGAGTGGGAGCTGGGGGGACCTGGCACGGGGGGATTGGTGGAGGAGGGAGGGCTTGGGGTGGTGGGGGGGAGAGGGGGAGGGTACAGGGGGTGGATAAGAGGGGGAGGGTACAGGGGGTGGATAAGAGGGGGAGGGTACAGGGGGTGGATAAGAGGGGGAGGGTACAGGGGGTGGATAAGAGGGGGAGGGTACAGGGGGTGGATAAGAGGGGGAGGGTACAGGGGGTGGATAAGAGGGGGAGGGTACAGGGGGTGGGTAAGAGAGGGAGGGTTGGGGAAGCATGTGGGGAGGAGAGGCTGTGGGGGATAGGGGAGATGGGGGGGCTTGGGGGGAGAGAAAAGGGTGGAGGGCTTGGGGGGCGTGGGGGAAAAGGGAGGGCTGAGGTGGGTGAGGAAGAGGGGAGGGTTTAGGGGAGTGGGGGAGAGGGGAAGACTTAGGTGGGGTGGGGGAGAGTGGGGGGCTTAGGGGGGAGGGGGGAAGGGAGGGCATGGGGGTGGGAGAGACGGGAAGGCATGTGGGAGAAGGGAGGGCATGGGGGATGGGGGAGAAGGGAGGTCCTGGGGAGAGGGGTGAGGGGGAGAAGGGGGCGTGAGTGGGGGGAGGGGGGTGGGTGGGGGGAGGGTGCCCTAGGTGGGTACTTAGTGGGGGGCTGACAGGGGATGGGGCAGGTTGGGTGTCTGTTGGGTAGAATGTGGGGGTGGTGCCCCAATCCCTGTGGCTGTTGCACTGTTTGAGGAGGGTTCTCCACTTCCCTCTGGGATTGTAGGGTTCTGGCTTGTGGTACTCTGATTTCCTTCTCTCTCCCTGCGCTCCTTCCTCGCGTCTGCTGTCCGTATTCTCCCTTCCCTTGTCATATCCCTCTGCAGGAATATTTTCTTGAACTTCTCTGCACCTTTTAGACAACACTTCCTTGCTAGCAGTTCCTCTTTCGCGATTTCGCTCATGAAAACCACCTTTATCAT
>NW_027189265.1:362500-382831 GCF_040958095.1 Procambarus clarkii | reverse complement strand
ACTCACCACTCTCCACCACTGTCACACCACTCTCCTACCACTTCCAATCACCACTCTCCACTACAGTCAAACACCACTCTCCACCACTTCCACACACCAATCTCCACACTGTCACACACCATCTCCACCACTGCCACACACCACTCTCCACCACTTCCACTCACCACTCTCCACACACAGTCAAACACCACTCTCCACCACTGTCACACACCACTCTCCACCACTGCCCCTCAACACTCTCCACCACTTTCACACACCACTCTCCACACTGCCACACTCCACTCTCCACCACTGTCACACACACTCCACCAATGCCACCACCACTCTCCACCACTGCCCACACTCTCACTCTCACCACTGTCACACCCACTCTCCACCACTGCCACACACCACTCTCCACCACTCACACATCACTCTCCACCACTGTCACTCACCACTCTTCCACCACTGTCACAAACCACTCTCCAACACTGCCCCTCACCACTCTCCACCACTGTCACACACCACTCTCCACCACTGCCCCTAACCATTCTCCAACACTGTCACACACCACTCTCACCACTGCCACACACCACTCTCCACCACTGTCACACACCACTCTCCACACTGTCACAACACACTCTCCACACTGTCACACACCACTCTCCACCACTGTCACACACCACTCTCCACACTGTCACACACACTCTCCACCACTGTCACACACCACTCTCCACCACTGCCACACACACTCTCCACCCACTGTCACACACCACTCTCCACCACTGCCACACACCACTCTCCACCCCTGTCCACACCACTCTCCACCATGCCACACACCACTCTCCACCACTGTCACACACCACTCTCCACCACTGTCACACACCACTCTCCACCACTGTCACACACCACTCTCCACCACTGTCACACACCACTCTCCACCACTGTCACCACCACTCTCCACCACTGCCCCACACCACTCTCCACCACTGTCACACACCACTCTCCACCACTGCCACACACCACTCTCCACCCCTGTCACACACCACTCTCCACCACTGCCACACACCACTCTCCACCACTGCCACACACCACTCTCCACCACTGCCACACAACACTCTCCACCACTGTCCCACACCACTCTCCACCACTGTCACACACCACTCTCCACCACTGTCACACACACTCTCCACCACTGCCCACACCACTCTCCACCACTCTCACACACCACTCTCCACCACTGTCACACACCACTATCCACCACTGCCACACACCACTCTCCAACACTGCCACTATACACTCTCCACCACCGTCACACACCACTCTCCACCACTGTCACACACCACTCTCCACCACTGTCACACACTACTCTCCATCACTGTCACACACCACTCTCCATCACTGTCACACTTACTCTCCACCACTGTCACACACTCTCCACCACTGCCACACACCACTCTCCACCACTGTTACACACCACTCTCGACCACTGTCACACACCACTCTCCATCACTGTCACACACCACTCTCCACCACTGCCACACTCCACTCTCCACCACTGCCCCCTCACCACTCTCCACCACTGCCACACACCACTCTCCACCACTGCCACACACCAATATACACCACTGCCCCTCCGCACTCTCCACCACTACTACACACAACTCTCATCACTGTCACACACCACTCTCCACCACTGTCACACACCACTCTCCACCACTGTCCACACCACTCTCCACAACTGTCACACACCACTCTCCACCACTGTCACACACCACTCTTCACCACTGTCATACACAACTCTCCACCACTGACACATCTCCACACCCTCTGCCACACACCACTCTCCACCACTGTCACAACCACTCTCCACCACTGTCACACACCACTCTCCACCACTGCCACACACCACTCTCCACCACTTCCACTCACCACTCTCCACCACAGTCAAACACCACTCTCCACCACTGTCACACACCACTCTCACCACTGCCCCTCACACTCTCCACCACTGCCACACTCCACTCTCCGCCACTGTCACACACCACTCCACCAATGCCACACCACTCTCCACCACTGCCACACACCACTCTCCCCACCACTGCCACACTCACTCTCCACCACTGTCACACACCACTCTCCACCATTGTCACACACCACTCTCCACCACTGCCACACACCACTCTCCACCACTCACACATCACTCTCCACCACTGTCACTCACCAATCTCCACCACTGTCACAAACCACTCTCCACCACTGCCCTCACACTCTCCACCACCTGCACACACCATTCTCCACCACTGCCCTCACCACTCTCCACCACTGCACCCCAATCTACACCACTGTCACACACCACTCTCCACAACTGCCACTCACCACTCTACACCACTGCCCCTCACAACTCTCCCCCAATCACACATCACTCTCCACCACTGCCACACACCACTCTCCACCACTCGCACCACCACTCTCCACCACTGCCACTCACCACTCTCCACCACTGCCACTCACCACTTTCCACCACTGTCACACACACTCTCCACCACATGCCACTCACCCACTCTCCACCACTGTCACACACCACTCTCCACCACTTCCAATCACCACTCTCCACTACAGTCAAACACCACTCTCCACCACTTCCACACACCAATCTCCACCACTGTCACACACCACTCTCCACCACTGCCACACACCACTCTCCACCACTTCCACTCACCACTCTCCACCACAGTCAAACACCACTCTCCACCACTGTCACACACCACTCTCCACCACTGCCCCTCAACACTCTCCACCACTTCCACACCACTCTCCACACTGCCACACTCCACTCTCCACCACTGTCACACACCACTCCACCAATGCCACACACCACTCTCCACCACTGCCACACTCCACTCTCCACCACTGTCACACACCACTCTCCACCACTGCCACCACACACCACTCTCCACCACTCACATCACTCTCACACCACTGTCACTCACCACTCTCCACCACTGTCACAAACCACTCTCCAACACTGCCCCTCACCACTCTCCACCACTGTCACACACCACTCTCCACCACTGCCCCTACCATTCTCCCACACTGTCACACACACTCTCCACCACTGCCACACACCACTCTCCACCACTGTCACACACCACTCTCCACCACTGTCACACACCACTCTCACCACTGTCACACACCACTCTCCACACTGTCACCACCACACTCTCCACCACTGTCACACACCACTCCTCCACTGTCACACACCACTCTCCACCACGCCACACACCACTCTCCACCACTGTCACACACCACTCTCACCACTGCCACACACCACTCTCCACCCCTGTCACACACCACTCTCCACCACTGCCACACACACTCTCCACCACTGTCACACACCACTCTCCACCACTGTCACACACACTCCACCACTGTCACACACCACTCTCACCACTGTCACACACCACTCTCCACCACTGTCACACACCACTCTCCACCACTGCCACACACCACTCTCCACCACTGTCACACACCACTCTCCACCACTGCCACACACCACTCTCCACCCCTGTCACACACCACTCTCCACCACTGCCACACACCACTCTCCACCACTGCCACACACACTCTCCACCACTGCCACACAACACTCTCCACCACTGTCACACACCACTCTCCACCACTGTCACACACCACTCTCCACCACTGTCACACACCACTCTCCACCACTGCCACACACCACTCTCCACCACTCTCACACACCACTCTCCACCACTGTCACACACCACTCTCCACCACTGCCACCACACCACTCTCCAACACTGCCACTATAACTCTCACCCACCCGTCACACACCACTCCCACCACTGTCACACACCACTCTCACCACTGTCACACACTACTCTCCATCACTGTCACACACCACTCTCCATCACTGTCCACATTACTCTCCACCACTGTCACACACACTCTCCACCACTGCCACACACCACTCTCCACACTGGTTACACACCACTCTCGACCACTGTCACACACCACTCTCCATCACTGTCACACACCACTCTCCACCACTGCCACACTCACTCTCCACCACTGTCACACACCACTCCACCAATGCCACACACCACTCTCCACCACTGCCACACTCCACTCTCTACCAGTGTCAACACCAACTCTCCACCACTGCCACACACCACTCTCACCCACTCACACATCACTCTCCACCACTGTCACCACCACTCTCCACCACTGTCACAAACCACTCTCCAACACTGCCCCTCACCACTCTCCACCACTGTCACACACCACTCTCCACACTGCCCCTAACCATTCTCCACCACTGTCACACACCACTCTCCACCACTGCCACTCACCACTCTCCACCACTGTCACACACCACTCTCCACCACTGCCACACACCACTCTCCACCACTGTCACACACCACTCTCACCACTGTCACACACACTCTCCACCACTGTCACACACCACTCTTCATCACTGTCACATACCACTCTCCACACTGTCACACACCACTCTCCACCACTGCCAACACCACTCTCCACCCTGTCACACACCCACTCTCCACCACTGCCACACACACCTCCACCACTGCCACACACCACTCTCCACCACTGCCACACAACACTCTCCACCACTGTCACACACCACTCTCCACCACTGTCACACACCACTCTCCACCACTGTCACACACCACTCTCCACCACTGCCACACACCACTCTCCGCCACTGTCACACACCACTCTCCACCACTGTCACACACACTCTCCACCACTGCCACACACCAATCTCCACCACTGCCACTAAACACTCTCCACACCACCGTCACACACCACTCTCCACCATTGTCACACACCACTCTCCACCACTGTCACACCACTCTCCATCACTGTCACACACCACTTCCCACCCCACACACTGTCACACACACTCTCCACCACAGCCACACACCACTCTCCACTGCCAACAGCACTCTCCACCGCTTGTCCACACACACTCTCCACCACTGTCACACACACTCTCCACCCCTGTCACACACCACTCTCCACCACTGCCACACACCACTCTCCACCACTGCCACACACACTCTCCACCACTGCCACACAACACTCTCCACCACTGTCACACACCACTCTACACCACTGACACACCACTCTCCACCACTGTCACACACCACTCTCCACACTGCCACACACCACTCTCCTCCACTGTCACACCTACTCTCCATCACTGTCACACACCACTCTCCATCACTGTCACACACACTCTCCACCACTGTCACACACCACTCTCCACCACTGCCACACACTACTCCACCACTGTTACACACCGCTCTCCACCACTGATACACACCACTCTCCATCTCTGTCGCACACCACTCTCCACCACTGCCACTCACCACTCTCCACCACTGCCACTCACAACTCTCCACCACTGTCACACACACTCTCCCATCACTGTCACACACACTCTCCACCACTGTCACACACCACTCTCCACCACTGCCACACACCACTCTCCATCACTGTCACACACCACTCTCCAACACGGTCACACACCACTCTCCACCACTGTCACACACACTCTCCACCACTGTCAACACCACTCTCCATCACTGTCACACACCACTCTCCACCACTGTCACACGCCACTCTCCACCACTGCCACACACCACTCTCCACCGCTGTCACACACACTCTCCACCACTGTCACACACCACTCTCCACCACTGTCACACACCACTCCACTCCACCACTGTCACACACCATCTCCACTCTGACCCCCACACACTCTCCACCACTGCTACACACACTCTCCACCACTGCCACTCACAACTCTCCACCACTGTCACACACCACTCTCCATCACTGTCACACACCACTCTCCACCACTGTCACACCACACTCTCCACCACTGCCACACACCACTCTCCATCACTGTCACACACCACTCTCCACCACTGTCACACACCACTCTCCACCACTGTCACACACCACTCTCCATCACTGTCACACACTCACTCACCACTGTCACACGCCACTCTACACCACTGCCACACACACTCTCCACCACTGCCACACAGCACTCTCCACCACTGCCTCACACACTCTCCACCACTGCCACTCACCACTCTCCACCACTGTCACACACACTCTCCACCACTGCCACACACCACTCTCCACCACAGTCACACACCACTCTCCACCACTGTCACACACCACTCTCCACCACTGTCACACACCACTCTCCATCACTGTCACACACCACTCTCCACCACTGTCACACGCCACTCTCCACCACTGCCACACACACTCTCCACCACTGCCACACAGCACTCTCCACCACTGTCACACAACACTCTCCACCACTGCCACTCACCACTCTCCACCACTGTCACACACCACTCTCCACCACTGCCACACACCACTCTCCACCACTGTCACACACCACTCTCCACCACTGTCACACACCACTCCACCACTGTCACACACCACTCTTCATCACTGTCACATACCACTCTCCACACTGTCACACACCACTCTCCACCACTGCCACACACCACTCTCCACCCCTGTCACACACCACTCTCCACCACTGCCACAACCACTCTTCACCACTGCACACACACACTCTCCACCACTGCCACACAACACTCTCCACCACTGTCACACACCACTCTCCACCACTGTCACACACCACTCTCCACACTGTCACACACCACTCTCCACCACTGCCACACACCACTCTCCACCACTGTCACACCACTCTCCACCACTGTCACACACCACACTCCACCACTGCCACACACCACTCTCCACACTGCCACTAAACACTCTCCACACCGTCACACACACTCTCCACCACTGTCACACACCACTCTCACCACATGCCACACCACTCTCCATCACTGTCACACACCACTCTCCACCACTGTCACACACCACTCTCCACCACTGTCACACACCACTCTCCATCACTGTCAAACACCACTCTCCATCACTGTCACACACCACTCTCTCTCCCACTGTCACACACCACTCTCCACCACTGTCACACACCACTCTCCACACTGTCACACACCACTCTCCACCACTGCCACACACCACTCTCCGCCACTGTCACACACCACTCTCCACCACTGTCACACACACTCTCCACCACTGCCACACACCAATCTCCACCACTGCCACTAAACACTCTCCACCAACGTCACACACCACTCTCCACCATTGTCACACACCACTCTCCACCACTGTCACACACCACTCTCCATCACTGTCACACACCACTCTCCACCTCTGTCATACACCACTCTCCACCACTGCCACACACCACTCTCCATCACTGTCACACACCACTCTCCACCACTGTCACACACCACTCTCACCACTGTCACACACCACTCTCCATCACTGTCACACAACCACTCTCCACCACTGTCACACGCCACTCTCCACCACTGCCACACACCACTCTCCACCACTGACACACAGCACTCTCCACCACTGCCACACACCACTCTCCACCACTGCCACTCACCACTCTCCACCACTGTCACACACCACTCTCCACCACTGCCACACACCACTCTCCACCACTGTCACACACCACTCTCCACCACTGTCACACACCACTCTCCACCACTGTCACACACCACTCCCATCACTGTCACACACCACTCTCCACCACTGTCACACGCCACTCTCCACACTGCCACACACCACTCTCCACCACTGCCACACAGCACTCTCCACCACTGTCACACACCACTCTCCACCACTGCCACTCACCACTCTCCACCACTGTCACACACCACTCTCCACCACTGCCACACACCACTCTCCACCACTGTCACACACCACTCTCCACCACTGTCACACACCACTCTCCACCACTGCACACACCACTCTCATCACTGTCACATACCACTCTCCACCACACTGTCACACACCACTCTCCACCACTGCCACACACTCTCCACCCTGTCACACACCACTCTCCACCACTGCCACACACCACTCTCCACCACTGCCACACACCACTCTCCACCACTGCCACACAACACTCTCCACCACTGTCACACACCACTCTCCACCACTGTCACACACCACTCTCCACCACTGTCACACACCACTCTCCACCACTGCCACACACCACTCTCCACCACTGTCACACACCACTCTCCACCACTGTCACACACCACTCTCCACCACTGCCACACACCACTCTCCACCACTGCCACTAAACACTCTCCACCACCGTCACACAAAACTCTCCACCACTGTCACACACCACTCTCCACCACTGCCACACACCACTCTCCATCACTGTCACACACCACTCTCCACCACTGTCACACACCACTCTCCACCACTGTCACACCCACTCTCTCTCCACTGTCACACACCACTCTCCACACTGTCACACACACTCTCCACCACTGCCACACACCACTCTCCACCACTGCCACACAGCACTCTCCACCACTCTCCACCACTCTCCACCACTGCCACTAAACACTCTCCACCACCGTCACACACCACTCTCACCACTGTCACACACCACTCTCCACCACTGCCACACCCACTCTCCATCACTGTCACACACCACTCTCGACAACTGTCACACACCACTCTCCACCACTGTCACACACCACTCTCCATCACTGTCACACACCACTCTCCATCACTGTCACACACCACTCTCCTCCACTGTCACACACCACTCTCCACCACTGTCACACACCACTCTCCACCACTGCCACACACCACTCTCCACCACTGCCACACAGCACTCTCCACCGCTGTCCACACACCACTCTCCACCACTGTCACACACCACTCTCCACCACTGTCACACACCACTCTCCACTACTGCCACACACCACTCTCCACCACTGCCACACAAAACTCTCCACTACTGTCACACACCACTCTCCACCACTGTCACACACCACTCTCCACCACTGTCACACACCACTCTCCACCACTGTCACACACACTCTCCACCACTGCCACACCAGTCTCCACCACTGCCACACACCACTCTCCACCACTGCCACACACCACTCTCCACCACTGCCACACACCACTCTCCACCACTGTCTCACACCACTCTCCACCACTGTCACACACCACTCTCCACCACTGTCACACACCACTCTCACCACTGTCACACACCACTCTCCACCACTGCCACACACCACTCTCCACCACTGTCACACACCACTCTCCGCCACTGTCACACACCACTCTCCACCACTGTCACACACCACTCTCCACACTGCCACACACCACTCTCCACCACTGTTACACATCACTCTCCACCACTGTCACACACCACTCTCCATCACTGTCACACACCACTCTCCACCACTGTCACACACCACTCACACCACTGTCACACACCACTCTCCACCACTGTCACACACCACTCTCCACCACTGTCACACACCACTCTCCACCACTGTCACACACCACTCTCCACCACTGCCACACACCACTCTCCACCACTGTACACACCACTCTCCACCACTGTTACACACCACTCTCCATCTCTGTCGCACACACTCTCCACCACTGCCACTCACCACTCTCCACCACTGCCACTCACAACTCTCCACCACTGTCACACACCACTCTCCATCACTGTCACACACCACTCTCCACCACTGTCACACACCACTCTCCACCACTGCACACACCACTCTCCATCACTGTCACAACCACTCTCCAACACTGACACACCACTCTCCACCACTGTCACACACCACTCTCCACCACTGTCACACACCACTCTCCATCACTGTCACACACCACTCTCCACCACTGTCACACGCCACTCTCCACCACTGCCACACACCACTCTCCACCGCTGTCACACACCACTCTCCACCACTGTCACACACCACTCTCCACCACTGTCACACACCACTCTCCACCACTGTCACACACCACTCTCCACTACTGCCACACACCACCCTCACCACTGCTACACACCACTCTCCACCACTGCCACTCACACTCTCCACCACTGTCACACACCACTCTCCATCACTGTCACACACCACTCTCCACCGCTGTCATACACCACTCTCCACCACTGCCACACACCACTCTCCATCACTGTCACACACCACTCTCCACCACTGTCACACACCACTCTCCACCACTGTCACACACCACTCTCCATCACTGTCACACACACTCTCCACCACTGTCACACGCCACTCTCCACCACTGCCACACACCACTCTCCACCACTGCCACACAGCACTCTCCACCACTGCCACACACCACTCTCCACCACTGCCACTCACCACTCTCCACCACTGTCACACACCACTCTCCACCACTGCCACACACCACTCTCCACCACTGTCACACACCACTCTCCACCACTGTCACACACCACTCTCCACCACTGTCACACACCACTCTCCATCACTGTCACACACCACTCCACCACTGTCACACGCCACTCTCCACCACTGCCACACACCACTCTCCACCACTGCCACACAGCACTCTCCACCACTGTCACACACCACTCTCCACCACTGCCACTCACCACTCTCCACCACTGTCACACACCACTCTCCACCACTGCCACACACCACTCTCCACCACTGTCACACACCACTCTCCACCACTGTCACACACCACTCTCCACCACTGTCACACACCACTCTTCATCACTGTCACATACCACTCTCCACCACTGTCACACACCACTCTCCACCACTGCCACACACCACTCTCCCCCTGTCACACACCACTCTCCACCACTGCCACACACCACTCTCCACCACTGCCACAACCACTCTCCACCACTGCCACACAACACTCTCCACCACTGTCACACACCACTCTCCACCACTGTCACACACCACTCTCCACCACTGTCACACACCACTCTCCACCACTGTCACACACCACTCTCCACCACTGTCACACACCACTCTCCACCACTGTCACACACCACTCTCCACCACTGCCACACACCACTCTCCACCACTGCCACTAAACACTCTCTACCACCGTCACACACCACTCTCCACCACTGTCACACACAACTCTCCACCACTGCCACACACCACTCTCCATCACTGTCACACACCACTCTCCACCACTGTCACACACCACTCTCCACCACTGTCACACACCACTCTCCATCACTGTCACACACCACTCTCCATCACTGTCACACACCACTCTCCTCCACTGTCACACACCACTCTCCACCACTGTCACACACCACTCTCCACCACTGCCACACACCACTCTCCACCACTGCCACACAGCACTCTCCACCACTCTCCACCACTCTCCACCACTGCCACTAAACACTCTCCACCACCGTCACACACCACTCTCCACCACTGCCACACACCACTCTCCACCACTGTCACACACCACTCTCCACCACTGTCACACACCACTCTCCACCACTGTCACACCACTCTCCATCACTGTCACACACCACTCTCCACCACTGTCACACGCCACTCTCCACCACTGCCACACACCACTCTCCACCACTGCCACACAGCACTCTCCACCACTGTCACACACACTCTCCACCACTGCCACTCACCACTCCACCACTGTCACACACCACTCTCCACCACTGCCACACACCACTCTCCACCACTGTCACACACCACTCTCCACCACTGTCACACACCACTCTCCACCACTGTCACACACCACTCTTCATCACTGTCACATACCACTCTCCACCACTGTCACACACCACTCTCCACCACTGCCACACACCACTCTCCACCCCTGTCACACACCACTCTCCACCACTGCCACACACCACTCTCCACCACTGCCACACACACTCTCCACCACTGCCACACAACACTCTCCACCACTGTCACACACCACTCTCACCACTGTCACACACCACTCTCCACCACTGTCACACACCACTCTCCACCACTGCCACACACCACTCTCCACCACTGTCACACACCACTCTCCACCACTGTCACACACCACTCTCCACCACTGCCACACACCACTCTCCACCACTGCCACTAAACACTCTCTACCACCGTCACACACCACTCTCCACCACTGTCACACACAACTCTCCACCACTGCCACACACCACTCTCCATCACTGTCACACACCACTCTCCACCACTGTCACACACCACTCTCCACCACTGTCACACACCACTCTCCATCACTGTCACACACCACTCTCCATCACTGTCACACACCACTCTCCTCCACTGTCACACACCACTCTCCACCACTGTCACACACCACTCTCCACCACTGCCACACACACTCTCCACCACTGCCACACAGCACTCTCCACCACTCTCCACCACTCTCCACCACTGCCACTAAACACTCTCCACCACCGTCACACACCACTCTCCACCACTGTCACACACCACTCTCCACCACTGCCACACACCACTCTCCATCACTGTCACACACCACTCTCCACCACTGTCACACACCACTCTCCACCACTGTCACACACCACTCTCCATCACTGTCACACACCACTCTCCATCACTGTCACACACCACTCTCCTCCACTGTCACACACCACTCTCCACCACTGTCACACACCACTCTCCACCACTGCCACACACCACTCTCCACCACTGCCACACACCACTCTCCACCACTGTCACACACCACTCTCCACCACTTTCACACACACTCTCCATCACTGTCACACACAACTCTCCATCACTGTCACACCACTCTCCACCACTGCCACACACCACTCTCCATCACTGTCACACACCACTCTCCACCACTGCCACACACCACTCTCCACCACTGTCACACACCACTCTCCACCACTGTCACACACCACTCTCCACCACTGTCACACACCACTCTCCACCACTGTCACACACCACTCTCCACCACCGTCACACACCACTCTCCACCACTGTCACACACCACTCTCCACCACTGTCACACACACTCTCCACCACTGCCACACACCACTCTCCACCACTGTCACACACCACTCTCCACCACTGTCACACACCACTCTCCATCACTGTCACACACACTCTCCATCACTGTCACACACCACTCTCCTCCACTGTCACACACCACTCTCCACCACTGTCACACAACACTCTCCACCACTGTCACACACCACTCTCCACCACTGTCACACACCACTCTCCACCGCTGTCACACACCACTCTCCACCACTGTCACACACCACTCTCCACCACTGTCACACACCACTCTCCACTACTGCCACACACCACTCTCCACCACTGCCACACAAAACTCTCCACTACTGTCACACACCACTCTCCACCACTGTCACACACCACTCTCCACCACTGTCACACACCACTCTCCACCACTGTCACACACCACTCTCCACCCACTGCCAACACACCAGTCTCCACCACTGCCACACACCACTCTCCACCACTGCCACACACCACTCCTCCACCACTGCCACACACCACTCTCCACCACTGTCTCACCACACTCTCCACCACTGTCACACACACTCTCCACCACTGTCACACACCACTCTCCACCACTGTCACACACCACTCTCCACCACCTGCCACACACCACTCTCCACCACTGTCACACACCACTCTCCACCACTGTCACACACCACTCTCCACCACTGTCACACACCACTCTCCACCACTGCCACACACCACTCTCCACCACTGTCCACACACCACTCTCCACCACTGTCACACACCACTCTCCATCCATGTCACACACCACTCTCCACACTGTCACACACACTCACCACCACTGTCACACACCACTCTCACCATGTCACACACCACTCTCCACCACTGTCACACACCACTCTCCACCACTGTCACACACCACTCTGCCACCACGGTCCACACACCACCTCTCACCACTGCCACACACCACTCCCACCACTGTCACACCCATTCTCCACCACTGTCACACACCCACTCTCCACCACTGCCACACACCACTCTCCACCACTGCCACACACCACTCTCCACCACTGTCACACACCACTCTCCACCACTGCCACACCTCTCTCCACCACTGTCACACACCACTCGCCACCACTGCCACACACACCTCCACCACTGTCACACACACTCTCCACCACTGTCACACACCACTCTCCACCACTGTCACACACCACTCTCCACCACTGCCACACACCACTCTCCACCACTGTCACACACCACTCTCCACCCCTGTCACACACCACTCTCCACCACTGCCACACACCACTCTCCACCACTGCCACTAAACCACTCTCCACCACCGTCATCCCACACCACTCTCCACCACTGTCACACACCCACTCTCCACCACTTTCACACACTACTCTCCATCACTGTCACACACAACTCTCCATCACTGTCACACACCACTCTCCACCACTGTCACACACCACTCTCCACGCACTGCACACACCACTCTCCACCACTGTTACACACCCACTCTCCACCACTGTCACACACCACTCTCCATCACTGTCACACACCACTCTCCACCACTGCCACTCACCACTCTCCACCACTGCCACTCACCACTCTCCACCACTGTCACACACCACTCTAAATCACTGTCACACACCACTCTCCACCACTGTCACACACCACTCTCCACACACTGCCACACCACTCTCCACCTAGAGGTACATAAAGGGGCCGCCTAGAGGTACATAAAGGGGCCTCCTAGAGGTACATAAAGAGGCCGCCTAGAGGTACATAAAGAGGACACCTTGAGGTACATAAAGAGGCAGTCTAAATGCACATAAAGGGTTGCCTAGAGGTACATAAAGGGCCAGCTAGAGGTTCATAAAGAGGACACCTTGAGGTACATAAAGGGACCTCCTAAATGCACATAAAACGCTGCCTAGAGGTACACAAAGTGGCCACCTAGAGACACATAAATTGCAGCCTAGAGGCACAAAAAATTGCAGCCTAGAGGCACATAAAGGGGCGCCTAGAGGCACATAAAGGGCCGCCTAGAGGTACATAAAGGGCCACCTACAGGCACATAAAGGGCCGTCTAGGGGCACATAAAGGGCAGCCTAGAGGCATATAAAGGGGCGCCTGGAGGCACATAAAGGGAAGCCTAGAGGCACATAAAGGGCAGCCTAGAGGCACATAAAGGGGCCGCCTAGAGGCACATAAAGGGGCGCCTAGAGGCACATAAAGGGGCCGCCTAGAGGCACATAAAGGGGCGCCTAGAGGCACATAAAGGGCTGCCTAGAGGCACATAAAGGGCCGTCTAGAGGCACATAAAGGGCAGCCTAGAGGCACACAAAGGGCCGCCTAGAGGCACATAAAGGGGCCGCCTAGAGGCACATAAAGGGGCCGCCTAGTGGTACATAAAGGCCACCTAGAGGCACATAAAGGGGCCACCTAGAGGCACTTAAAGGGCAGCCTAGAGGCACACAAAGGGGCCTCCTAGAGGCATACAAAGGGGCCGCCTAGAGGCAAATAAAGGGACCGCCTAGAGGTACATAAAAGGGCCGCCTAGAGGCACATAAAGGGGCCGCCTAGAGGCACATAAAAGAGCGGCATAGAGGTACATAAAGGGCCGCCTAGAGGCACATAAAGGGGCCTCCTAGAGGCACATAAAAGGGCGGCCTAGAGGCACATAAAGGGCCGCCTAGAGGTACATAAAGGGCCGCCTAGAGGCACATAAAGAGCCGCCTAGAGGCACATAAAGGGGCCGCCTAGAGGCACATAAAAGGGCGGCATAGAGGCACATAAAGGGCCGCCTAGAGGTACATAAAGGGCCGCCTAGAGGCACATAAAGGGGCCGCTTGAAGCACATAAAGAGACCTCCTAAATGCACATAAAGGGCTGCCTAGAGGTACATAAAGGGGCCACCTAGAGGTACATATAGGGACCTCCTAAATGCACATAAAGGGCTGCCTAGAGGCACATAAAGGGGCCGCCTAGAGTACATAAACGGGCCTCCTAGAGGTACATAAAGGGGCCACCTAGAGGTACATATAGGGACCTCCTAAATGCACATAAAGGGCCGCCTAGAGGTACATAAAGTGGCCGCCAAGAGGCACGAAAAGGGGCCCGCCTAGAGGCACATAAAAGGGCCGCCTAGAGGTACATAAACGGGCCGCCTAGAGGTACAATAAAGAGGCCGCCTAAATGCACATAAAGGGCCGCCTAGAGGTACATAAAGGGGCCACCTAGAGGTACAATAAAGGGACCTCCTAAATGCACATAAAGGGCTGCCTAGAGGTACATAAAGGGGCCTTCTAGAGGTACATAAAGAGGCCACCTAGAGGTACATAAAGAGGACACCTTGAGGTACATAAAGGGCCGCCTAGAGGAACATACAGGGCCGCCTAGAGGCACATAAAGAGCCGCCTAGAGGCACATAAAGGGCAGCCTAGAGGCACATAAAGGGGCCGCCTAGAGGCACATAAAGAGACGTCTAGAGGCACATAAAGGGGCCGCCTAGAGGGCACATAAAGAGACGTCTAGAGGCACATAAAGGGCCGCCTAGAGGCACATAAAGGGCCGTCTAGAGGCACATAAAGGACAGCTAGAGGCACATAAAGGGCCGCCTAGAGGCACATAAAGGGGCCGACTAGAGGCACATAAAGGGGCCGCCTAGAGGCACATAAAGGGCCGCCTAGAGGCACATAAAGGGCCGGCCTAGAGGCACATAAAAGGGCCCGCCTAGAGGCACATAAAGGGTCGCCTGGAGGCACATAAAGGGCCGCCTAGAGGCACATAAAGGGGCGCCTAGAGACACATAAAGGGGCCGCCTAGAGGCACATAAAGGGGCCGCCTAGAGGCACATAAAGGGCCGCCTAGAGCACATAAATGGCCGCCTAGAGGCACATAAAGGGCCGCCTATAGGTACATAAAGGGCCGCCTAGAGGCACATAAAGGGGCCGCCTAGAGGTACATAAAGGGCCGCCTAGAGGCACATAAAAGGGCCGCCTAGAGGCACATAAAGGGCCGCCTAGAGGCACATAAAGGGCCGCCTAGAGGTATATAAAGGGCCGCCTAGAGGCACATAAAGGGGCCGCCTAGAAGCACATAATGGGGCCGCCTAGAGGAACATAAAGGGCCGCCTAGAGGCACATAAAGGGGCCGGCCTAGAGGCACATAAAGGGCCGCCTAGAGGCACATAAAGGGCCGCCTATAGGCCACATAAAGGGCCGCCTAGAGGCACATAAAGGGGCCACCTAGAAGCACATAATGGGGCCGCCTAGAGGCACATAAAGCGCCGCCTAGAGGCACATAAAGGGGCCGCCTAGAGGCACATAAAGGGCCGCCTAGAGGCACATAAAGGGCCGCCTATAGGCACATAAAGGGCCGCCTAGAGGTACATAAAGGGGCCGCCTAGAGGCACATAAAGGGCCGCCTAGAGGAACATAAAGGGCCGCCTAGAGGTACATAAAGGGGCCGCCTAGAGGCACATAAAGGGCCGCCTAGAGGCACATAAAGGGCCGCCTAGAGGCACATAAAGGGCCGCCTAGAGGCACATAAAGGGGCCGGCCTATAGGCACATAAAGGGCCGCCTAGAGGTACATAAAGAGCCGCCTAGAGGCACATAAAGGGCCGCCTAGAGGCACATAAAGGGCCGCCTGGAGGCACATAAAGGGCCGCCTAGAGGCACATAAAGGGGCCGCCTAGAGGCACATAAAGGGCCGCCTAGAGGCACATAAAGGGCCGCCTGGAGGCACATAAAGGGCCGCCTAGAGGCACATAAAGGGGCCGCCTAGAGGCACATAAAGGGCCGCCTAGAGGCACATAAAGGGCCGCCTGGAGGCACATAAAGGGCCGCCTAGAGGCACATAAAGGGGCCGCCTAGAGGCACATAAAGGACGAATAAGACAATGTGAATTTAGTTTTTCTTAATATCTCTTCATAAAGGAGGTTTCTAATTCCTGTTATTGATTGTTATTATTCTCTGAACAAGATCAAGTGAACTTATGTTCATTCTGTAATACAGAGACCAACAATGAACAGTATAATCCAACTGGGGCTCAACAAGGGCAGGAGCAAGGTGAACAATTCTATTAGATATATTGGTGCTACAACATCTAGAAATATATCCCAGAATATTCTTACCTTTATTCAATATATTTATGTACTAAACTGAAACTTCCAGTCTTTCAAGTAACTTGAATAACTTCCTTCTGAACTAGCAACAGTCTTCCTTCTGAACTAGCAACAGTCTTCCTTCTGAACTAGCAACAGTCTTCCTTCTGAACTAGCAACAGTCTTCCTTCTGAACTAGCAACAGTCTTCCTTCTGAACTAGCAACAGTCTTCCTCCTGAACTAGCAACAGTCTTCCTTCTGAACTAGCAACAGTCTTCCTCCTGAACTAGCAACAGTCTTCCTTCTGAACTAGCAACAGTCTTCCTCCTGAACTAGCAACAGTCTTCCTTCTGAACTAGCAACAGTCTTCCTTCTGAACTACCAACAGTCTTCCTTCTGAACTAGCAACAGTCTTCCTTCTGAACTACCAACAGTCTTCCTTCTGAACTAGCAACAGTCTTCCTTCTGAACTAGCAACAGTCTTCCTTCTGAACTAGCACCAGTCTTCCTTCTGAACTAGCAACAGTCTTCCTTCTGAACTAGCAACAGTCTTCCTCCTGAACTAGCAACAGTCTTCCTTCTGAACTAGCACCAGTCTTCCTTCTGAACTAGCAACAGTCTTCCTCCTGAACTAGCAACAGTCTTCCTTCTGAACTAGCAACAGTCTTCCTTCTGAACTAGCACCAGTCTTCCTTCTGAACTAGCAACAGTCTTCCTTCTGAACTAGCAACAGTCTTCCTTCTGAACTAGCAACAGTCTTCCTTCTGAACTAGCAACAGTCTTCCTTCTGAACTAGCAACAGTCTTCCTTCTGAACTAGCACCAGTCTTCCTTCTGAACTAGCAACAGTCTTCCTTCTGAACTAGCAACAGTCTTCCTTCTGAACTAGAACCAGTCTTCCTTCTGAACAAGCAACAGTCTTCCTTCTGAACTAGCACCAGTCTTCCTTCTGAACTAGCAACAGTCTTCCTTCTGAACTAGCAACAGTCTTCCTTCTGAACTAGCAACAGTCTTCAACAGTCTTCCTTCTGAACTAGCAACAGTCTTCCTTCTGAACTAGCAACAGTCTTCCTCTGAACTAGCAACAGTCTTCCTCTGAACTAGCACAGTCTTCCTTCTGAACTAGCAACAGTCTTCCTTCTGAACTAGCAACAGTCTTTTCTGAACTAGCAACAGTCTTCCTTCTGAACTAGCAACAGTCTTCCTTCTGAACTAGCAACAGTCTTCCTTCTGAACTAGCAACAGTCTTCCTTCTGAACTAGCAACAGTCTTCCTTCTGAACTAGCAACAGTCTTCCTTGAACTAGCAACAGTCTTCCTTGTGAACTAGCAACAGTCTTCCTCTGAACTAGCAACAGTCTTCCTTCTGAACTAGCAACAGTCTTTCCTTTGAACTAGCAACAGTCTTCCTTGTGAACTAGCAACAGTCTTCCTCGAACTAGCAACAGTCTCCTTCTGAACTAGCAACAGTCTTCCTTCTGAACTAGCAACAGTGTTCCTTCTGAACTAGCAACAGTCTTCCTTCTGAACTAGCAACAGTCTTCCTTCTGTGAACTAGCAACAGTCTTCCTTCTGAACTAGCAACAGTCTTCCTTCTGAACTAGCAACAGTCTTCCTTCTGAACTACAACAGTCTTCCTTCTGAACTAGCAACAGTCTTCCTTCTGAACTAGCAACAGTCTTCCTTCTGAACTAGCACAGTCTTCCTTCTGAACTAGCAACAGTCTTCCTTCTGAACTAGCAACAGTCTTCCTTCTGAACTAGCACAGTCTTCCTTCTGAACTAGCAACAGTCTTCCTTCTGAACTAGCAACAGTCTTCCTTCTGAACTAGCAACAGTCTTCCTTCTGAACTAGCAACAGTCTTCCTTCTGAACTAGCAACAGTCTTCCTTCTGAACTAGCAACAGTCTTCCTTCTGAACTAGCAACAGTCTTCCTTCTGAACTAGCAACAGTCTTCCTTCTGAACTAGCAACAGTCTTCCTTCTGAACTAGCAACAGTCTTCCTTCTGAACTAGCACAGTCTTCCTTCTGAACTAGCAACAGTCTTCCTTCTGAACTAGCAACAGTCTTCCTTCTGAACTAGCAACAGTCTTCCTTCTGAACTAGCAACAGTCTTCCTTCTGAACTAGCAACAGTCTTCCTTCTGAACTAGCAACAGTCTTCCTTCTGAACTAGCAACAGTCTTCTTCTGAACTAGCACAGTCTTCCTCTGAACTAGCAACAGTCTTCCTTCTGAACTAGCACAGTCTTCCTTCTGAACTAGCAACAGTCTTTTTCTG